>NC_048219.1:54635853-54639171 GCF_002007445.2 Ailuropoda melanoleuca | reverse complement strand
ACACACACACACAAAAGAGAGAAAGAAGAAAGAAAGAAAGAAAGAAAGAAAGAAGAGAGAAAGAAGAAAGAAAGAAAGAAAGAAAGAAAGAAAGAAAGAAAGAAAGAAGAAAGCAGCTTCTGCTTTTTCCACAGCATTATGTTGAGCTTTAAATGGAAAGATGAGTGTAAAAGTAGTGTATAATTTGCCATTCAAATTTTAATTATTTCTTTCTTTGATCAAAACGAAACCTGTATGTGAATAGTAGAATTATGTTTACCTTTTTCTACGCTAAGTGTTTGATTCTTCCCCCGCTTATTTCTTAGTCAGCGATAATCCAGGTCAGGGTTAGAATCACCTCAGGGCCTTTGAAGAAATGCAAATGTGTGGGCCCTGCCCCTAGGTCTCCTGACTTCTGACTTCTAAGTCCAGCTCAGTCACTGGTAGTTACAGGACAGGAGAAGGGATAAAAGATGTATTTGCCAACCATTGATGAAAGAGGCAGAGTTGGAAAATGGCTGAAATTTTTAACTAAAAAGGAATGAACAACCCATTCTGCTTAATTTTCTAAAGCACTGTTTTAGAAGCATGACTTATGAATGAAAGCCGGTTAGCGGAGGACCTTCCATCATTAGAATGTCGCTTTGGCTTATCTAGTTTCACTTTTCATAGCTGTACTGAGAAGAGTCCTCCTATTTTCCATGTACTTAATTTCCATAGGTGAATTCAAGGAATGCTCTATTATCTACTTGTGGTGCATTGAAATCTTTTCCAATTTCTTATTATCTGTTTTGTGTTTTGACTTAGAATCTCTTGATCTTCCTCTCCACTGACAAGAACTTTTGTCTTCTGAGATGTCTGCATGAAACTTTACTAATCCCCCTTGGGCAGAATTCTGTAGCATGTTCCACATTTTCCCTTCTGTGCACTCTGCCCTCTTCTCCCCACCTGCTCTGCAGAGTGGAGACCATGAAATTTCCTCTGGGCCTAGGGGTGGGCCAAGGGCAAATAGAGATGTAATAAAGGAGAGTTTTGTAAGCCCCAGTTCTGGCTTTGGTCATCATCTTCCTTTATGAGAAATCCAGAGGTCATTTCCTAGGAAGGGATGGGTTCTTCTCAGGGTATAGACCTTTGGAAAGTGAGTAGTCAGCAATTTATTTCTGGATTTGGATGTCCAGTAAACCTGGGCAGCCTGCTTTGACCAACACGATTTGTCATCTAGCGTAAAGGGCATTTTTTACTGCCCTTGGTTCCCTGTTCTAAGAGAATGGCTATAACTTTCAGGAATATCAGGTTCATGGCCAAAGGCAGGTCAATTTTGACTTATTAGGAGAACAGGGAACTTGAGGGAAAAAAAAAAAAAACTGCCTTTGGAAGGGAAAAGTGTTGCTTCTAGCCATAAAAGTAGTCCATGCTCATTGTAAAGGTTTTGGGAAATGAAAGAAGGTATACAGAAGTAAAATCAGCTGCATATTCACCAGCAAGAGAGATCAGGATTTGCTGCATTTTATAATCCATTTTCCCTATGCATGTAGAATATTTTACAAAATTAGAAAATATAAATATGAAGTTTGTATACTATTTTCTACTTAACATGATCTTACTAGCATTTTCCATATCAATAACTATTGGCTATAATTTGCACTTTTTTTTTCCTTAAGTAATCTCTACACCCAACATGGAGCTGGAATGCACAACCCTGAGAAGAAGATTGCATGCTCTACCAGCTGAGCCAGCCAGGTGCCCCTAAATTTTCACTTTTAATGACTGTATAATATTCCACTGTATGTATGCTCTTATTTCTAATAATTTTTAATAATAAAGCCCTTATTTTTGAATATTTTGTGGTATTTTGATTTAGCGTAAGTGAAGTATAAAATATATCTCTCTACACAAACTTTTTATGGGTTTCTCATTTTCTTAAAAAGATATATTCTACAAAATGAGACTCTCGCAAAGAAGGATTATGGATTCTTGGTACATGTCTCCAGGCTGCACTGGGGAAAGGCTGTTCTTGCCCACACTTGACCAGTGGCACACAGAGCACGTGTTCCAACTTACCTTTGCTGAGCAAAGCGCATCTTACTCCAAACCACATTTCTGGCTCATTTCCCTATAATGGGTTATAGACCACTGAGCATAAACTACTGTGTTTCCCTCAATCTAAGACTCCAGGCAGTTGTGAGATGTACCATTATATGATACTGCACTGAGAAAGAAAAAAAGTCACTGGTTAAATTAGGATGCATCATCAATTGTAAGAAATACCCCAATCGCAGAAATGTTAAAGTGTGAAAAAATGTACAACTCAGAATGGAAGAAATATGCATTTCCTTTTATTTATTTATTTTTTTTTTTGAGAGCATTTCTTTGGACCTTTTGCAAGTGGGTTGAGATGGATGTGACATCAAATGCAGGGACAATAGCTGTCTTTGTCTGATGCACTGACATAGCCTCTCTGCCTTCTCTCCATCACTTCCCCACCCCCAACTCCTCTCCAAGACTATCCCCCCCATACCTATCATTACAGTTCCTCTGATGACCACCTGAGCTTTCTATTCTTTTCATTATGCTTCAGAATCATCCGGCTGAAGTTAATGGAGTCATCTAGGGACAGTGGTGGGAGTAGAGGTACAGTTTACATACTGAGTCCTCTTGGAATTTTAACTGATCTCTTAACATATTGGTATTTCCCGGTTAGTTTGTATGACCACCCATGCTAACCAGTTCTTTCTTTTTTATGTCAATTCCTACCATTCTAAAAATTTAGTCCCAAATTTTGTAACCATTCTTCCCTATTTACAAAGGGAGAGAAATGCACACATACACATATAATTTATAACATCTTCCCTCCTCTCTCTGAAGTATGTGTGTGACATACACATATATATATTATATATGTACACACCATATAGGTACATATGTGTACATACATGTACGTGTGTGTGTATATACTTCTATAAAGTATATATACTTTCAACTTGCAAATATTTATACTATACACTTTATACTTCTTGGAAGAAAGAGGACACTCATATATATGTTCATCTTGAGAAACACATATCCATACTTATTAATCTACATATTTCATAGAAAAATATGATGTATATATTTATAGTCAGTGCCACGGAAGAGACTTTAGCTATATCCTTTTATTTTGTTTTGTAAGTGTGTCAATATCTAATACTCTTCTTTTCCCCACCAGAGTTCTGAACCAGTTGAGATAAACAAAAGAACAGGTAGATGAAAATCAAAATATCATTCTATTTCTGATAAAGGATGAGCTGGAGAATGCAGTATAGACAGGAGGTACAATGAGTTTACTACTAAACACAGCCC
>NC_048219.1:54626140-54635753 GCF_002007445.2 Ailuropoda melanoleuca | reverse complement strand
TTCTGATAAAGGATGAGCTGGAGAATGCAGTATAGACAGGAGGTACAATGAGTTTACTACTAAACACAGCCCAGAACTCAGCCTTCAGCACAGGCAACACTGGACCACTATAACCCTCCCTCTCCCCCAAGAGAAGCAGGTATTTAATTCCAAAGTTTACTGCATGGTAATGAGCAGATGAGAATATGTGCCTTTCCAGGGTCAGTCAATTCCTAAAAATAGTGAGGGGGAAGGGAGCTGGCCATGCCTGGTTTCTCTGCGTACCTCATCCATTATCTATGTCGCTTTACCACCATGAGGGGTTGTGCAGGGGACCAAGAGCATTAGAGAAAAACAAAACAAAACAAAACAAAAACCCTCCTCTTGGAAATCTGATGAGTGGAAAAGACAGATTTCTCCTCCATCACTGGCTTTTATTTTACAGAGGACAAAACTGAGGCCAAGAAAATTTTATCCTCTTTGTCAGAATCATGAAGCCCGTTAATAGCAGAATCAGTCTTATACTTTTCTTCTTCTGGCTCCTACTTTGGTGTTCTTCAGAGGAAAGGGAACTGATAGGCTAATACATAAAAAAAAATAAAACCTACTCATTCATTCAACTAATATTTATCAAAGACCCAGTGTGTGCCAGCCACTGCCCGGTCTCCGGAATTAGTGCTGAACAATACAGAAAAAGCATCTGCCTTCTTGAAATTTACCTCCTAATTGGGGAGACAGATAATAAACAATCTGCTGAAAGTAGGCTACATGCTACAAAGACAAGCACAACAGAGTAAGGGTGACAGAGGCTACTCTTAACAGAGAGCATCCTGGGAAGGCCTCCATGAGCAAGTGAGAGTTGAAGAGAGGAACCAGCTATAGGATTTCAGCAGGGAAAGCTTTCAGGCTGAGGGTATGGCTGATATCTTAAAGGCCCGCTGAGTCTCAGTGTGCTTGGTTTTGAATGTATATTCTTGCTAATTTAAAGAGAGGAGAAAGGACAGAGAGGAGAAAGGATAGAGTGTGGTACCTTGAATCTAAGCTAGATATTTTGGACCCCACATGGAAGATGACTACTTTCCCCTATTACTAAGGCTAATCTTGCCAGCAATTATCAACAGATTAAACTCCTGGGTGAAACATCCCTAGAAGACCTTGCAAACTCTCCCTTTTAATTCTCAGCTGAGCGGTATTATTCTAGGTTACTCGTCTGGAAGAATGGCTTGGAATGATTTTTATTGTCCTTTGGTTCTCCCACGCTAATAATAATGCAGCACCCTCTCCAAGTAAGGAATGCCATACACATTAGAGGTGAGAGTCTCTCAAAATCCTGAAGACTGTTGTATTGCTTGTTCGCTGTCATCCCTTATTAGTGAAGGTGTTGCAGTCCTGACTCATATCCTGTTGGGCATTTGGTATGTTTCCAGTGAATGCTTATATTACATTGATTTTGAATCACCAATGGCATCAAGTGGGTAAACAACACAGCTTTAGAAGAAATCCTCTGAGCTTTTGGATATTAAGATATTCTTAACTTTTGCTCTATTTTTGTTGCAGCTAAGTCTCTGGTAAATTCCAAAGGATTGTATAGCCTGGCTCATCGTTAGGCTCGGGATCCATGAAACTTATGTTTCAAACTAGTTACTACCGTCACTACAGTGTGACACGATAGGGACCCACAGTGGTGTGAGATGTCAGGGAAACTGCACATTAAGAGCCAATCCATTCAGTTCACCTGGAAGAAAAGTCATTGGGCAAGAAGTGGGAGGGTAGCAATGCCCTGGAACATTAACTCGCTCAGCATGGTGCGGAGCTAGTGTCTGCCAGGGGGGCTACATAATTAAGGTACATGGACTCTCCTAACTATGGGAGGGGAGGAGAGGTAATGGGGACTCGAACAGATCTGGAAAAAGCCGAGCTGTGTGTGTGCATTAGTGTCTTTAAAAAGCACAGGTGAGGGAAATGCCTCTTAGAAGTAAGGAAAGAGAATTGAGGTGGTTAATCACATTTCTCTCTACGTTCCATCTCTCTGTGAAAAGCCAGGATAGAAAAGATGGGGAGATAAAAGTGCGCTGTGAATTAACAGCACAGGAAGAGCCATGGGTGCAGGATGAGTGTGCCCTGCCCACCGTTGGATCCTCCCCTCCCCCAACGTTCTCTAACACAGTGCCCGGCTGCAATAGGGGCTTGGTTCTTATTTGTTGAAAGAGTTAATAAATGAGTGAACAAATGAATGAGTGTGGTACCTTGAATCAAAGCCCAGTGTGCTTTTCAGGGCCCACCTGATAAATTAGTCTTTATGTAAAAATGAATTGTATAAAGAGAGGCTATTTAAGTGAACTCCAAAGTCACATTGTATCTGACAGGATGACTTTGAATGTACTCATCTCAGGCTTTTGGAAAGTTTAGAGAGGACTGTGACCATGAGGCAGAAGCCTAAATAGGAACCTGTGCCTAGACTTAATATAAAACAGAAATATTTATGTGAAGCCTTTCATTGTAAGGTTTGTCATATCACTCAATTTACTATGGGCAAAATTTTACTATTTGCATACAGATTTCATTTCTGCCATCTTTAGCGGGAACTTCAGAGGTGCCTCAAAGACTGATGTAGGTTACATATGATCCTTGAGACAATGAAGGTCTTATCCTCAGTTTCTCTCTGCCCAGCATATTACTTAATTGTGCTCAATTATCTGAATATTTGTACATTTTTTCACATCTATCCATCCGGCCTTCATCTTCTTATCTATCTACATACATCCGTCTGTCCCTCCACCCATTTCTTAACTTATCCATTTATGCATCTAATCATGCATCTATCCACATTTTCATCCATCCATCTATCCATCCATCCATCCATCCATCCATCCATCCATCCATCTGTCCATCCATCTGTCCATCCATCCAATCATACTTTATAAGCACGTGCTTGTGCCAGGTCATATGTATTGGGAATAGACATAACAAAGACATGGTCCTCTGTCCTAGTAGCTCATTGTCATTCTTGTTATAAGTTACATCTTGGGCTGACACAGCATGTGGTTTAAAGTTCTACTGCATTTTAATGTTGGTACACTTGTCCATTTGTACAACTACAAAATTAGCTTTTTGAGACCATGATTTGTTCCAATTTCCTGATTATATTGATGAGAAATCTGTGTATCAGGGAGGGTATGCAATTTGCCTAAAGTTGTCCCAATAGTTGATGGCAGAATAGAAACTAAGACTTAGGTGTTCTCTGTGACAACCCAGGGTTCTTTCTATCACCTCCTATGCATTCCCCCTGCTTGTGCTCTCAGGTATTGTACGTCTGGAACTAAAGCTGAAGTGGGTACTCACTTCCTGAACAGAATGTATGGATAGTCTGTAGTCCTGGGTCTAGCTATTATTCAGGAAGACCCTGGAAGCCTTGGGAACCTGGACACTGAAGGGTCTTCAAAAAGCCAAAAAGAGATCAGTGCTACTGCATCTTTTAATTTCTCAAAGAATATTTATGACGTGTCATTAGAGGCCTTCAAACCTGCACAAAACACTGCATTTACAGATGACACCCACTTCAGTAAGAGCCTAAAGGGGGACTCATTAGCAGACAATTAGTTATTCAACTTGTTAAACATTAATTCCTCTTATGCCTCTGGTTTGCCTAGTGAAACATAAGAGGAGGGAATAAAGCAAACTCAAGTTACTAGGACTTGTCAGCAGGCCTCCTTTTTCTCTATAGGCCTAAATATTGCTTTGGTATGTCTTTCATTACCCTGGGGGCTCATGGAGGAGGAGGGCTCCTAAAGAGTAGAGCAATGTTTCCTCTAATTTTTTTTAAAGTTATGAATGGATGGTCTTTTGCATACAAGTAACATGGTAGTCTCAAGCTTCCACCATAGAGGACAAGGTCCAGATGTCTTGGATGCTAAAGTTTTTAAGGCAGTAGACATTTGGCACATGGGGCTGTGGGTGCCCATTGACATATCATATTGTTGGAGAAGAGAGGAACCTGTTGTGAGGATTTGGCAAAGGAAATATGGGGCAGAGAAAGGGAACAGGGAGCACAGCTTCTAGATTCTCAGCATCTAGGAATTTTCGGGCCGGAGAAGGAAAGGAGAGCATGCAGGAAAAAAAAGAGGCACAAATCCAGTAGACCAGACATGCTGTGGTCTGCAATGGAAAGCTGCAGAGCCATGTCTGAAGAGCCATGCCAGCTCTTCTGAAGCATGGTGCAGGGTGGGGCTAATAGGAGCCAGGCAAGGTGTTAGGGCTTTGCCTACATACCACAGGTTTGGGGCAAGGCTTCCGAATCAGCAGTTCCCTGCCATCCACAATATGGCCAAATAGTCAGGGAGGGTTGGGTGGAGAAAGACCACCAACTTGCAGGGCCAGGACATCCCCAGACATGCTCTTGGATCTCAAGCAGCAAGGTGATCTGTGGGGTGAAGATGTGCTGGTCAGAAATGTCCTATGTACTAGGTGGTAGGGACAAAGTAAGCCTGGGTTTTTTAGTCTTATGAAAGAAGCCGACAGTTTGGGGATGGAAAGTTGTTGATATCTAAAGAGAAGGAGAACCAAGAAATGAAGGAACGGGGGCAGCCCTGGTGATATCAATAGGAGCCTTTATCTAAAGTCAACCGTGCCCTTAGCTTCAGTGGTAATGAGCCAATTCATGCTGTCCTTCTGCTTATGTGACTTTAGTTGACCTTGTAGCATCTGCCACAGAAGGTGTCCTGAGCTAGCTAGTTCTGGTTCTGGGTTAGGGTTCACCTTAAGCTAAATTTTAAGAAATAATTGTTGTCATTCTCTGAGCAACTCACACCAGGAGTCCAGGACATACTCACAACTCCTCGCGGTGGAGACCCTCCTTATGTTATAATAGGAACACCCAGTCTCAGAAAGGCGGAGTCTCTTGCCCAAGGCTACGAACCTGGTGGGGTTGTAAAGCCGCTTCCACAGACTCTGAAGTTCAGGTGTTTTTCCTCTCTGCCATGTTGCCAGCCGTCCCCCACCCCCACCCCTGCCTCCGTGAGGAGAATCCCCAAGATCTTCCTGATGACTCCTTAAGGCTTCCAATCCACTTTCCTGCCAACAGCACTGTAAGCTTTATTTCTCTCCTTTTCTCTATACCCATCAACACATATAGGTCTCAGAATAGGACCCTTGCTCATGACCGGGGATGGCTAACTAATTATCTGTGCATAGCAGGCTAATGAGCAAGACACACATTACATATATCTATATATCTGTGTCTATTATATATACCGACAATAGAAGCTGCTATTATATATAGAAGCTCGTTCTGTATAGAAGCTGCCGCTCAGTAAACGTGCATGAAACTCAGAGGGAGTACTCATTTCCTCTTGGAAGGCATTGCTAATGCAGGCGAGGCCAGTCGGGTTTGGAGAGGAGCCCCCTTTCCTCCCCTCTCTCCCTCCCAGCCTCATCTCAGGTAGCTGCGCCATGCCCTGCATGCCTGTCTGCCAGCCTGCCAGGTGGGTCTTCCCTGTTAGTGCCAGCCTGCTGCTTTATGTGGCACCGTGTGACTGATTTGATGACCTGTGACCTGACTGTCCATCTGGCCACTCAAGAGTTTGCCCGGCTGTTTACCTTTTTCTGCTGTGACTGAATTTCCATTGCTTTTCTCAGCATCTGACTTGCAAACCACTCTGCTCTGTCTGTTAACTGGATGAAAAGAGAAAGTGACCTCCTGCTGCCAGTTCTGCCCTGTGCCCTCCCCGTCTTCGAGTCTTCGATCAGAAAGCACCTGGGCCTCGGAGGCTTCTGCCTTCTCCTGAATTTGCCATTGCCACCACAGCCGCCACCCCGGCTTGCCATGTGCGCGGTGCTCTGTGAAAGGAGAGACGTTTCATTTTGTACTTGGCAGGCGCTGAACTCAACTGGACAGTGAGACTCAGGAAATATGACACCATCTGCTTCCTGCCATGTTCTGGCACTGGCACTTGATGTCAGAGCATCAGCTGTTACCTGAGTGTGCGGGGTCCTGTGAAGTGAGCCATTCAGGAAATGCCTTTGCTGACGCTTTCCTCAATGGCACAATTTACACCAGCCAGCCTGCGTTGCCGAGCAATTTTTCCTTCTTGAGTCCCAAAGTAAAAATGTCTTTCTGCTTTCTAAGTTTTCCAAGGGAAAAAAAAAACATATATATATATATACATATATATATATATATATGCATAAATATATAGGTAGATAATAGAAAATGTTAGCTTATTTGGCCATCTTTCTGTATACGTGGGCTTTTTTCTGCTATAGTGGAAGCTTTCTTAGCTCGGTCCCTGGCTGCCTTGAACTGTATCGAGTGTTGTGCGCTTTGGTTGCCTCCCCATTCCAGGTGGGAGCGATGTCCTTAACTAGTGGTTAACTGAGGATTAGGTACTCCAAAAGGAGGATTAAGCCAACAACTGTGTCACGGAAAATAGGAAAGACTGGTTGGGCCTCCTCCGTGCTGGGAGTGCCTAAGCCAGCTGGCAGCATTCGGGGCCATAGGAAGGAACAGGAGCTGTTTCCCTCTTGCCATGGCCCCTGCAAATCTCAAATTTCCCTGAACCTCTGACCTGCTGTTCTCTAGTTCTGGAAGCTGCCAGGCAGGTGGCATGGGTGATGCATTCTAGGCTGAGTTCTTTCCTGACTCAGTGGTTGTAATCCCTTTGTGGACAGACAAATCAAGCCACCTGTGCAGAGTATTAAAAATGAAACAAAACGCAAAAAACAACACTGCCGATCTGTTAATGAATTTTCAGACTCAGAGTATGCCATCTGGAACAGACACAATGGCTTCTGGAATCTGTGTTGCTTCTTTCCTCTGTCTTATGATTTTGACATGGTTTGGGTTAGCCATTTCTATTTTGATGTTCAAAGAGTGATATTACACAAAATCTGAATCTTAATTGAAAATATGTGCTTTTCTTGTTTAAGTTGGTTGGCTTCTTGACTAATTATGGCATTGCAAAATTTTCCTGGTGGGGTTCCTGAGAAAATTCTTTTTGGTCACCAGATTGTTTCCTAAATTAGTTGAAGCCTTTAAGTCCAAGGTCATAAGGAAGATGAAATAATTTGTCACACTGTTGTATATGACGTTAGAGCAAATGCTGTGTTTGAACTGTAAGAGAGGCATTGGTTTCAGCTAAAGACTGAGAGATCGGGTGGGCTTCTCACGCATGTATGCACAGGCCATGACAGCCGGACTACCATGACTTTAATAAGAGCCATGGCTATACTCAGCCAGCCCTACAACAGACACAGCCCTACAAGAGACACAACCCACTGGGCTTTCTTCTGGGATGACTGATGAAATGCACCTGTGCATACATACATGCTTGCATGGGCATGTGTGCACACGTATGCACACACACACAGACACACACACACATGCCACTGTTGTTACACCTGCTAGAACCTATGGACAGAATTGCTGTCCTCCCTCTGACCAGATGAGGTCAGTCCAGAGCCCCTTCCCACCCTCCCTCCTCTGCCAGGCTGAATTCTCCTCTGTGTGGAGTGGTGAAAACTATAACCTGTACTCTGGTCCTAGAGGTAGTATTAAAATTCGTTCATGTTTTCAACTTAGAGGGTTTTATGATTATGTGGCTTCTATCATCACATAGACTATGGTTTGTTTAATTACTAATTTCTGGTGAGCCACGTCCTATTGTTTAAGATTATTGTTTAATACATCTCCCCTGTGGACATGTATAGGAATATCTATGTGAACAACATGGTAGTTCTTCATTCTTCTCATTCTCCCTCCTTCTTGATTGATGTAGGGTTATGGGGATAGCCCATTCAGCCATTTAAAGGATCAAGAAGTCTGTCTGTGCACTCCAGTAAGTAAATCCTGGCTAGGATGTGGGTCTGGTGAGCAGTTGGCAAGCTGAAAAGAAGGCTCTACAGGCGTGACCTGGTGCAGCAGTGGTCACTTTGTTGGCACTGAATGATAACAACCTTGGGCATCTTAGAGAATGCTGTGTTTTCGGCAAAGAGCCCACCACACACAGAGAGCAAAGGATTAGAAGTCCCGTAATGGAGATCCATTAAATGTTGTAGTGTTAGTAATAATTAAGCAGCGTTTTATGATAGCACCAGCAGGCTAGTCAAGTGAATAATTCTTTTCAGGGTTTGCTCTTTCTCTCCATAGGTAAAGGATTTAGATGGATTTATGACATTGGCTGAAATGAATCAGGGGATGAATGATTATAGGATTTGGATGTGGTTAAGCCAAGATTAATGCCACTGATTCCTGGGAATGAAGGAGATGACTGTCACCCAAGTAAGTGAACTTGCAGTTCAAGAAGTCTAGGCTTCTAGCCAGCAGTTCAAATTCTTGGGGGACATACACACGCACAGACTATCTCAACCCAAACCTGGCATTCCCGTGTCACGCTGTGAAGGATGGTAAGCAAACAACAGTAATGACAGAGGGCTTGAGATGTGGTGAATAAAATACTCAACGTGAGTAGACTGCTGCTTACTAGCATTCCCAGGTCACCAGGGTACCATTTAGGCTGGGGCCTTAACGAGGTCATTTACCTTTACCTACACCAGAACCATTACCTTAATTGCTACTCAGCCTTCATGAAAGTGTTTATGGGTAAACAGTTTTCACCAAGGGAGTTATTAACTAGCCCCCGGATTACCATAGGATCAGGAATCATAAAAATAGTAGCAATTGTAGTCATAATAACCTATGTTGTGTAAGTATCTGTTATAAATGTCTTAAATTTTCACCACCACCACCACCCAGAGCAGCTTTAGGGTGAAGCACAGCCTAAGAAACAGAGACTGGTTATTAAAAAACATGGATGGATGAGAGGGGCCTCCTTATTCATCAAGTCTGGAAAGCATAAAAGAACAAAAGAGCTGCCACACCTTAACCTATCTATTATCTCTACTGTCTCATGCTTGTGCTGAGGAGCTAGTGTAGACGTGTGAATTATCCTCACCGTAATAGAGGAAGAAGTGTGCTAAGTAAATATATTTACACGCACACCCAAGGTCAAGGTGGAGCCAGAGTTTTGCAAATAGTGTCAGTTCCATCACCATTGGCTCATTCAATGGCTACAATACACCCAAATAAGTTGAAAACAGATATTTCAATCCATGCCCAAGATATTTAACTAAATTAAATAGATTTGGGGACTCTGGAGACCTAGCTATCCCATTTTGTGGACTATTTCTCTAGTCCCTTGCCATGTGTCTACCTGACAGTAGATTTGCTGTAGGCTGAGAAATACCTAGACTGAATTCTTGGTTGAGTCAACCTGGAAATGCCTCCCACATCAGTCCTTGGGTGTCCTAAGCTGATGTTCCATCTGCATGGTCTAATAAAGTCCTTCCTGCTTCTGGACTATTGTGATATGCCTCTTCTCTCTCCACTGTTGTCTGCATTACCTACAAAATAAAATTCAATCTGAAAGAGTTTCATTCCATGCACTCTGTCTTTGGACCCTTACCTTCTTCTCTAGCTGTCTCTTACAATTTCTCTACCCATGTGGCACTGTGGATCATTTATGCCCCACTTGTTATGCCTGCCCTGCCAGTAGAAAGCAAGATGATGTCGTTACCGTATTTCTCAGATTGATCAAACAAAAGACCATCTTTAAATGAAACAAATGATCATAGATTTCCA
>NC_048219.1:54618647-54626040 GCF_002007445.2 Ailuropoda melanoleuca | reverse complement strand
TTTTTTAAGATCTACAGATGAACCTGTCTGGTGAATAATACTAATGCTTATGATACTCATTGAATGATAATTGGCCCTCTTTGGACCATTTAGGATTCAAATGCCTCCACCCAAATCATTTCGTGAACAGCAGCCAGCCTCTGAGGGTTAGATTTAGCTTTTTCACTTAAATTTGCAAATTGGCACTGGTTTCATCAAGAAAGAATACATAACGATGAAATGATACTACCTAACATTTGGATAGCATTTTGTATTTTCAGCATGCTTTCAGGTAATACATTATGTAACTCACAAGCAAACAGCATTTTATCTTTTTCAGGTATGAGAAGACAGCAGGATTCCTGAAGTCTCAAAAACTAATCATGAGCACCTCTGAGACCAACTGTTGGGTCTATTTTCAATAGATTTTGCAGTTAAAAAAGTGATCGATGATTCCGTTTCCTCTCCAAGAGTCAAGTGAATTTATCAGCTTCGGAGTCCTGCTTTCACCTAAAATAAGGTGCTGGTCTGGGCACTCGAGCTCAGATTCCGGAGGCACCCACCCAATTCATCCTCTTTTCCTTATTACTCACCAACCAGTTCTTTCTCAGCCGTTGCTGCTCCGGTAGCTTTAGTGGAGGGCATCAGCACCGAAGAGCAACTCTACAAATGCGAGTGTCTTCCCTGTGCACAGGAGAGAGGAAGCTCGATCACCGAAGCCTCACCTATAGACAATTTATCTAACAAATTCCATTTCCTGCATGGCATTTGCCAGTATTTATCTTGTGTGTGGGCTCCCATGGAGGATCGTCATAAAGGATTGTTCTGTTATGACCCAGAGTCATATTTTTCCATCTAAATAATGAAGAGGCTTCACTCCCTTTCTCTTTTGTTTCCTACTGCTTAGATAAGAAGTCCATAATCAGAATGCTTAATATGCAGGTTGCCATCGGGGTTATGTTGCTTTTTGTTTTTTTTGTTTTTGTTTTTTGGTTGTTTTTTTTTTTTTTTTTTTGCCTAGAAAGGGGCCCTCTCTCTACTTTCTTTCCTTAAAAAAAGTCTGTTGAATTTGACAAGCATCCTTCCTTCCCTCTATCCTCCCATCCAACCATCTTCCTCCCTCCTTTCCTTCCCCTTTCCCTCTGTCCCTCCCTTCCTCTCTTCTTTCTTCTTTCTTACATCTAAATAGCCAGCTTTCTCTATGTCGAATTGTCTTCCTTTAGAGATTAAAATATATAATAATAAAATACCACTTATATAAATCACTTGACAGGTAAACTGTGCTTTGTCTGACAATGTTTTGAATTAACAGTAACCTAAATAGCATAGAAGACTCTCCATAGGGAAGTTGCTTTCTTCTCCTTCATTTTTTAATCCTCCAATTGCAAGCCCTTCATTTTTACATTTCCATGTTAAAGACAGGACACTAAAAGTGCATTACTTTAATAATCAATAACTCAGTGGGAGGTCCTAATGGGGAGAATTCACTGGAAGCTACATTCCAGTTGAAGTAGCAAGGCCCACCATAGGCCTGCAGGCTATAATTAGACAACCATAAAACTAGGAGGTAAAGGGTGGCAGACCACATTAGCAGGAAAATGCTAACTTGCAAGTAATAAGTCTCCAATCTTTCATGTCTACTCGAGTGTCACTTATACTTGAACAAGGAAAATGTTGTGTTAAAGAACAAATTTACATTTAGGATCCCTAAAGCTTAAGGACTGGTGAAGGTTAGTGTGGCAATGAGAAAACAAATGAATACAAATCTGCATACTTCACAATTTTCACTCAGTGCTCCCTTCCTCTCCCATTCTCTTCCATCCACCCGTTTTCCATCCCCCTCCAGGGTCTGAGAAACATCACAGAATTTAAACACAAGAAACCAATATAAAAACCCTCTCATGCAAAGAAACAGTGTGGCTGACTTTACATTGTTTCTATTCATGGCTCGCTAGTTTTACATTTTCTGATCAGTGACTGCCACTGAGACCAGGAAACCAGTTTCTTCAAGAGCATCAGTGGACTGTCTGAAGGCCTTGCATTATTGATTTTCTGCTTGTAGATTCCAGTTGCTCTGTCAATCATGGACCAGAAATACAAGATGGCAGTCAATAAGCAAAAGGAGTGAGCTCCCATGAAGACAACAAAATAATTCAAAAGATCTGATGGAAGCAGAAAATGCCAAAATCCTCAGGAGAAAAGAAATCAGATAAGCCCTTCTGGAAAGGAAAGTCCATAGGGCCCCCAAAGACACATTATCTTCTAAGGGGAATACATTCTTGCCAAGTGAATCTGGAATTTGTTCACCAAATTAATTCATCAGTGCAAATACTTAATAAGTGTCCATTAGGCAACATTATGGGCATGGATGTCACAGTGAGGCATAGTGTTCTCCTGCTATTGGATAGAAATGTATAGGGTGAACATGAAGTTGCAAGAACATGTGCTGAGTACTGTAGGAGGGGTAAGTACAAATGGCTTTGTGACTGCAGAGGAAGGAGATGTGGCAGCCTGGGCAAGTCAGGAAAGATCCCCGGAGTGACAGTTGAGTTGCATCTTGAAGAACGTTTAGGAGTTCTACACATAAAGGGGGAGCAGAACACTTCGGGTTGAGGACTTATCATGTAGCGATCATCTTACACTTGCTCACTTTTATTCATACGGATTAAACTGGCATATGAGTTATTGAAAGAGGCATTCTTTAGACTAGAGCTATGAACTGAACACTCTGTTATGTTGGTTTTCGACTGTTTAATGATTTTTCCTCTCATCTTCTGTGAGCTGTAATCCCACAGTGTCTAACTTATGCTTTGTGCAGAGAAGCTGCTCAATAAATATGTGTTAATGGATTGATCAGGGAGAGGAAGGCTAAGCATGAACTGAAGGAGGCAAGCAAAATATCTTTAAGCAGTTATTACGTCTTTAGGATCCTTTACTGTGACTAAAAATATTAAAATTATTAAATGATGAAAAGACAACTATGAAAACTCACGAGTAAAGTATCCACTACAAATGCAATGTCTGGGTAATGGGATTTTCAGTTTGATGGGATTTTCTGGTTAAAGAAAAGCTATCTTAAATCTTTTAAAGTTGTATTTGTTCACGTTACTACTGTTCCTACTAGATAGAGTGCTAAGGGTTTTTTCCATTGTTTCCTGAATAATCAAACCCCACAGCTCTGTTTCCTCTCCCACCGGTCAATCCCACTCATTGGCTCTAGCCACAGTGGCCCTTCTAAAAGCTGCCAAGTGTCTTCCCACCTCAGGACCTACCGATATGTTATTCTTTTTCCTGAAACATGTTTCTTCCCCTGTGAGGTATGAGGGATTTATGGGTCCTGGGGGAAGGCTGGGGCTCAGTCTCACAGAGCTTGGCCTGCAGCACTAACCTCCAGGAAGTTGCCACTAACCCTTACAGCTGCCTCTATAGCCCGGAGCAAATGATGGGCAGGAGCTCACCTCAAAGCCACTGCAAACCACAGATCTTTGCAACTGCCACTGGAGAATATTACCTTCTCTTCTTCCTTTCTGCCTTCCACTCATTGTCTAACTCTGCACTGGGACTGCTGCAAGAAGAGGGTTCTGGGAAATGTAGTTCCCCGTTCTGCTTTGCAGTGAGATTGCAGCAGAAGAGGGGGTGGTGAGGTTGAGGTGACTACAGATCATCCAGCACCCTGGCCAACTTCTACACATCCTTCATTCTCCCAGACTCTTTCCTGACCCCTAGACAAGATTGTGCTCCACTGTCATGGTATTTTTCTTGAGAACACTTAGTACAATTGTAACATTATGGCTATATGTATAATTATGGATTAAGCATTTCTCATATCCACTAGAAGCACTAGTTCTTTGTGTTGACCTAAATATCCTCTCATCCTCTGCAACCTATGAGGCTCTTAATAGATACTTACCGAAGGAACAAATGAAGTACCTCAAATTTTTTTTCAATGATTTATACTCTTGTAGTGCCTGAAAGTCATCCTTTTGGAATGTACAGAGGTGAGGTTTTGATATAGATGTAACAAGTTGGAAGGGATTGACTTAAATCAATGATTGAAGGATACACTTGGAAACTGTTTTAAANATACACTTGGAAACGGTTAATAGCAGGGAGGACAATTTGGCATTCTCTATCAAAAGTTTTTAAAATATGTCTATCCTTTGACCTAGAAATTCTAAGAATGTATTCTAATGACATTTTAACCTGTGAAAGAGATTGATGTATAAAGATTATTCATTGCATTATTCATTGCAGCTTCTGGAAAGAGTTGTCCTTACTCTGTGTTTATACTTCCACACCTCCCACTCACTTCTTAACCACTATTGTATGGCTTTAGTGCCCGTAAACCCACCGAGAAAGTCTGCCTGATGCCAGCAATGACCGCCTTCTCATCAATAACTCAGTGCATATTTGTAGTTTGCATCTTACTTGACTTCTTAGAGCACTTGACCTGTGCGTAGTTTTCTCCCTTTTAAACATCCTATCCCTCTGGCTTCTAGTACTTGATCATTCTTCTGCCTCTGGCCACCCTTTCTCAATCTCTTTTGTGAGCCCTTCTTCCTCCGCTTTGTGGTTTTGCTCTGGGTTCTTGTCCCTTTCTGCTCTCTCTGGGCAAATTCATTCTTTCCTATTATTTCAATTACCTTTCATAAGCAGAAAAATCTCAACTCTATCTCTAGCCTGAAAGGATTTCAATACATGCAATTGGCTACTGGATATCTCAATTCAGCATGTTAAGCTCAACTTACTTAAAACTGAATATGTCATCATTCCCAGCAAATGTGCTTCATTCAATTACTTATTCAGCCAAAAGTGTGTGTGTGTGTGTGTGTGTGTGTGTGTGTCTGTGCGTATATTATGGAAATGGAGATGAAGAATCTTTTTACTTACTTTAGGTAGGCAAGCGGACCGGTAGCAGGGCGTAAGTAGTCCATGATTACTTTTTTCAATCTAGTTCTATTTACTTCACAGTTAGGAAATTCATTCCAGGTTTTGGCGATACAGTTACCATCAAGTCCTGATCGAGAGTGTTTTGGGTTTTAGACTCTCCCTCTTTTTAAGATATTTTAGATAAGACAAAAAGGGCATGGTACCATTTCAAACCAGAACCCATAAGCATCACCTTTAATGGTTGCATAATTCCATCTATCAGAATTTATTTAGCCATTCTCCTATTCCTACATCCTAATAAACAGTGAATTTAGAAATATTCTAGTAAATTGAGGGCCCAGGTTGTTTAGGCTGCAGTGAGTGTAGGCTTCACTATATNGGCTTCACTAATGTTCATGAGTCTGAAAATCTTTAAAGTTTGATTTGAAAAAGGAATTCCTAGCAGGAGTATATTCATCAGTATTTCTGTGTTTCTTTAACACAGAAGAGATTTGCTTCCATATTCTGAAATAATCTGTCAGAAATAAAATAGAACAGCATCTTTAAGAGATTGAGGGATTACTGTGTGCTCTGTGCAAGAAGGGTTTCATATTTTACATAATTATGGGAGTGTTTGGCTCTGCCTTGGTTAAAGATTACAGAAGGATATTTTTCAAGACATTTTTGCCTTATCGACCTTTCATAAATCAGTTCAAATACAAATCAATCTCTGCAAGCTTTAAGAGAGGAGGAAGATGGCAGCTTACTTTCCAGAGGAACATGACTTTAGTTTGATTCATCTGAGCAGTAATGAAGTTTTAGGGTGATTTTTAGTATGTTCAGATAGCTATACATCTGTCCTATGGCTTGTCTTTGTAGACTGAGAAAACACCAACGTGCATGCATAAGAGTTAAAGTGACACTAAGCTCTTGCTTGCCCCCACCACCTCTCCGTAATGGCCACATTTGCTCCTCAGCAAACATTTACTGGCTTGCTAGAGTAACTTAATCGAGTAGCATGTAAATAATAAAAGTTTTTTCTGTCACCCAGGCTAGCCACATGTTATAAAGTACATAGAATTACAAAATATGGACCCTTCTTCAAAAAGAAAATATGTTATTGAGAAGAGGAACTATGTGTTTGAAACAAGTGGAATATAACTTAAATACACTGGCGATCTTAAGCCTGAAGAAGGAAAGACTTTTAAGTGGGAGGGGGCAGGAGGGCTGCAGTGGTGGTTGTGTGAAATGAGTGATTTGAGATGTTCCGCTGAATATCAGAGAGTGGGACTGGAAAAGGATGGGAGTTGGAGCAAATCATCTTGGAAATTTAAGTCAGAACTGACCTGACAGCAGAATGGCCTGTGTTGAGAGAGAATGAGTTTGCTATTTCTAAAGTCATCAAGTAGATGCTGGATAAGCACTGACTGATGCTGTTAGGGAAGGGGTCCAAGAGGGAGATAGGAAGCTGGACAGGGGAACCCCTAAGATCCACTGTGACTCTAAGAGTCTATATGCATTGCTTACAAAGCAGAGATGACAGAACTTTCTAGCATTTAGATAGTGTATTATACAAACAATGCAGAACTGAGACATTGTTTTAATAGACTTGAGTGAAGCATTTCTTCTCTAGAAGTAACAGGTTGAGAACTTGTCAGTATATGCATTTTCCTGGGATATTATCCCCTGGCTTCATCATATTCTCAAAGTTTCTACCATCCCAAACACATTCTGACCACAGCAAGAGAGCACCCTGGTTAGAAGCATTTACGCCCACCCCTCACTGTGTTTCAGTGAGTGAGACTTCAGGGTGAGGTAGCTGTCTGTAGTCTAACAGAAAACAAGATCCAAGAGACAAAACCAGGAGAGTTAAACACTGATAGTAGGAAAGAAGAACAGAAGGGACCTAGGGAGAATAGGAGTGTCAGGGCGTGGGGTAGAGTGGTAGAGGGGGTATGACCCTTTTTTGCATTGGCTCAAACTGAAACCCTTTCCTTTCTCGGGCAGCTCCCTTTTCACAAAATGTACCACCATCCTGTCAGTGTTCTCCAAAGAAATAGAATAAAAAAGATATGTCTGTTTTTATATGTCTACACACACACACACACACACACATATGTGTACATATGTATATAAGCATGTCTGTGTGTGTGTGTGTATATATATATATCCTTAAATAAGTTAATGTCTTAAAATATGTAAGAAATTTATTTTAAGGAATTGGCTCATGTGATTTTGGGGACTGGTAAGTATACTAAATGCGTAGGTCAAGCTGGCATGCTGGAAACCTGGAAGGAGTTGATATTAGGGTCTTATTATTTTTTTAAAATTTTATTTTATTATGTTCAGTTAGCCACTGTCGAGTATATCATTAGTTTTTGATGTAGCGTTCGAGGAGTCATCAGTTACATATAACACCTCGTGCTCATCACAGCACGTGCCCTCCTTAATACCCATCACCCTGTTATGTCTTAAGGCAGAATTTCATCTCCTCCGGGAAACCTCAGTTTTTGTTCTGATCTTCAACTGATCAGATGAGGCCCAC